>NC_092344.1:43829410-43839410 GCF_963676685.1 Mytilus edulis
AAAAGCCCCATTTATAAGAAACGTTTTCAACTAATAACTCAAATGTAAAATGTGTTCCATCACCTATAACAATTTCTTTAAATAGAACGATTCTTTGATAGGTCATATATTTATGGAAAGTATAACCTAGTTGGCTTGAACAGACGTCTCAATTATGGTATAAAGAGTTTAATAGAATTTAGTTAACCAAACTATGTACATATTAGCTAAAGGAACTGTTGGTTATTATAATATCCCAAAGGAGGATATAAAATATTACTTGTATGTACAGTAGTTGTCGTTTGTTTATGTAATTTATACGTGTTTCTCGTTTCTCGTTTTTTTATATAGACTAGACAGTTGGTTTTCCCGTTTGAATGGTTTTACACTAGTAACTTTTGGGGCCCTTTATAGCTTGTTGTTCGGAGTGAGCCAAGGCTCCGTATTGAAGATCGTACCTTGACCTATAATGGTTTACTTTTATAAATTGTTATTTGGATGGAGAGTTGTCTCATTGGCACTCATACCATATCTTCCTATATCTATAGAAACGGTATTCAAGCCAAATTTCATATTTATTTTTTTTTAATTTAACAAAATACAGATATGGTAGCGTCGTATATTCTTAAGAAATTAAGACATACCTAATTATTGAATCCACTCGAAAAATGTCGAAGTATAAGACTTTTAATACCGAACTAAACAAAAAAAAAGTAACTAAATTCCCTTGAATCGTGTCATTCATATTTATAAAATATAAGGCAACTTTTTCATATTTTCTTATATAGTTAAAAATAAAGCGCGCTATTCAAATTGCATTACTCCTTTGTCGTTTTATTTAAGATTTAAATGTTTCTTTTTGTAATTTTATAAGAATTTCAAATGTCAACCAAAGCACGTTTTGTATGAAACGTGGAAGCGCATTACACTTAAATGTACACACGGTTCTGATATTAAAAACACATCAAACATAAAAAAAACATTTAATTAAGATAATAACATTTCAATGCTAAAATCCGGAAATGACGACTGAAATCAAGCTTTTCGTTGGTGTTATTTCAGATAACTATTGAATCATGTATTAAAAAGATCTTATAAAAGTAGTGTTACCCTTTACACATATTGATGTACCTGTCTCAATTCAGGAAAATCATCAGTTGTTGTCTGATGACATGTCTTAATGTTTTTTTGTTATTTGGAGAATTTGGTGTTGATGGCAGATCTTCGATTGTTTCTGTGTAATTTATTAACAATTTGTATAGACTCTGAACCATTTAGAGCTGATATATTGATAGTTTTACATTGACATAAGAGCGAGAGTTGTTTCCCTTTTTCGCCATTTTGTAAAGCAATGTACACAAAATCCTTAATAGATCTTAATACAACAAAATTTAATATGTAATAATGATCACTAGACTTTAGATAGAGTTGTTTTCATATCTATTTCTATTTGTTTATACCTATGTTTAAGTGATCGCTTTTATCTAGTAATGATCTTTTATCAGACTTGCTTGTTAATACTATACTATATATAAAAATATTAATTTTCGCGAACCATTTAGGTCACGGAAATTCCAAAATATGGCATCAGTAAGGAGAGTTGTACAAATAGTGTGAATACACAGAACCCCCATCCAATTCATCTTTAGCTAAAAGTATTCATCATTTTCTATTTTATATGTACTAACAATATTCCAATTTTCTATAGTTTCGATTTAAATGTGCCAAAATCTGAGTTAAAATAGGTCGAATGCCCCAAATAAACATTCCCTGATTGGTTGAAGTACTGTGGCGTCGATGTAAAGCATAGCAAGCCTCGATGTAAAGCACGCGCTTCACGTGAATACGGAGAGTTTTACAAATAATGTGAATACACAGACTCTCAATCCAATTTATGTATTGCTGAAAACAATCAAGTGTTCATCATTTTCTGTTTTGATTCTGCTAACAACATTCCATTTTTTCTATAATTCCGATTTAAATATGTGAAACCCCGCAATAAAAATAGATGGCCCCAATGATGTAAACGCAACGCAAAAAATTTCCGTTAATATGTTAACATCTTGAACTTCGACCCTGGGTTCAAAGGGGTAAATAAACCAATTCACAAATAGAGATCTGCTTGCGCTCAAATGTTATCCTTAGTGAAGTATACAGGCAACTTCGTTTACAGAAATACACACTTTATCAGAAATATATTGTCATGCATCTGCATATTCACGTTTTTTTTAATGCTGAACTTTAGTCAAATTCAATTCAATACAAATTTTATTACGTAAAGCAATAGGAGTAAAAATAATTTTAGCGCCAATTTAACCAGCATTGATCATTGCCATCATCAAAATTATTTATCGTAATCATTGTGAAATTTCATTTACATAGAGTTTATTAATATATGGTAATTTTGGTAAGTATGGCTTATTAATGTTAAGGTTCTCGAGATGTGCTTCTCTAGACATTTTTGACGGTCAGTTTAATCCCATTTATCTCAATATTATCCCCGATGACAGAAATGTCAACCCGACCTATTCGTGTCAAAAGTGAAAATCTAATCAATTTGATGAACTAATTTCTTCTAAAACTGTACATGCATTATTTCTGTATTATGTATTTGATAACCAATCACATTCACGTTGCATGTTTGCATGTTGATTGGTTCTGTATGAGTGAACTGTAGTGTATTGCAAGATCGATGCAAATTGTGACGTCAGTGCGCGAGCACGTGACATTATTATTTGTAAACAAACCGGCTCATGTAACACGTGTCTGAAGTATATATATTCAAAGTGCAATCAATCTTTCAATCAATATTTTATGATATTTTTGTGTCTGTTTTTAGGTTTGCATATCAGTAGTCGAAGTAAATTAGACATAGTGTCATATTGTTCCTGTTCTGAGTTGTGATTTTTTTTATAGAATTAGAAGGTAAGTTTAAATAAGTCATTATTTAAGAGGGGGATCGGAGGGGTCCTGATCCCAAAATCCCCAGCTAAAAAACATGAAATCTTGAGGTCCCGAATTTAAAAAATATCAAATCCTGACATCCCAAAATTCGAAAAAAGTGATCCCTGACCCCGAAAGTGTCAATCCCGAAATCCCGAACTTAAAAACACACGTTCCTGTAAAATTTTGACTTCACAATACAAAATAACTGATGCCACAATGGAAACGGGATTGTTGTATGACATCAATAGTTAAAGTGGGACAGATTATCTGGTCAGCCGACAATAGTAAGTGATATTAGGTGACTTGAATCTAAGGGTCAATTGCTAAAATCATTTCCAATAAGGCATTGGACATACGCAAAATGTAAGGTTTTTCTGTTGGTCAAGTGACAATTTTTATATGACATTTTTTTGCTTCGTATAATGGTAGGATGTTGTCGTTGTCTCTTCGTGCGAAGACACATTTAGTTTCCAGACAATAACTTAAGTTTTATTGAATGGATTTTTACAAATTTTAAACAGAAGGTTCAATACCACTAAAGGAAGGTTGGGATTGATTTTGGGGTCGTATAAAGCTGCACCCTGCTTAGCATCTGGTTGTAATATGTACAACAATCAAATATCAATCCAAACCAAACTGAATGTAATTGAAAGACATCTAGAGGTCAATATACAGTCTCCAACAGAAGACAAAAAAAAAAAGAAAAAATATAGCGAATTTTGGAGAATTTATATTATTACATGTACATGCATTTGAAATATTTAAGATATATTGTTTCAATTATTTTAGTTTTAGGTTCCACCTAGCTACATGTACCATTTTAGAAAACTGGGATTTCAATGCTAGTCTATTAGAGGGATATTTGATTTTCATTGGTTGAACATGTAGATATGGAATCTTATTTTATCATGAAGTCAGATTTGAAAATGACTTGGGGAATGAAGTTGTCAGTAAAGACCGAATGTCAGTTTTAGTCTTATATATGTACTTTAAAATTTTAGTCTTACATGTATATAATTATGTGTACATATATCACTGATTCAGTGGCAATGGTAAATAGACACTGACAAGTCTTAGATAACATTTTATAGTTTTGAATGTTTGTTCATCAGTTGACTAAAATTAGGTGGAGGTGTGTTCTTATTTCCAACAGAGGGGCACTCAACCTATATCAATTTGTGCATGAAGCAATTGATAGTTGCTAGATACTGAATGATTATACCACAAGAAAGTTTTAACCTGTGCATATATACTTAAAATATGATAAAAAAAAATCATGTCTTTTTCAGGACTTCTGATCCAACCATGTAGTATGGCATGTTATTGAGATATGGTTTTGGTCGATGGATGTTCATGAAGGACCTGTAGTACAAAGTATATAACTGGATTTAGCTTTTCGTCTAAGTGTATTATTAAACTACTTTGCTTTGAGCTCGGTACATTGTTATGCAATTCATTCTTTGTGAAATAAAGATTTGACAGACAACTCTCATGTACAAGGATTTGTCAAAGAAGTATCACCTCTATGTACAATGTAAGTAATAGGGAGATAAAAGCATTCTATTTCGATTGTCCATTGACCAAATTTAAAACAAAAGACCAAATTTACCTGACAATGCTACTCTCGCTCCTAGCAATATGATGCTAGGTTATTTTAATGCATCTGTACTGCCTACTGATGACTCGGTCCTGAGTGTAAATGGTCCTTCAATTATGTTTAAAAAAAAATTATAAGGCCTATCTGGCCTAATCGATTTCTAAAACTATATTTCATTGTACATGTTCAACATTTTTCATCCATTTGTTTATTTCTTAATTTGTGTGAATTAACATTGATACAGTAAATGTTAATTACTACACTTTCATACCACAACAAATACTGTATTGGTACATGTATCACTTATATTAGTATCCATATAACAAAAAAAATGAAAAGTGAATAATTATGCATAACCTTTTGAATACTTTTACTTTTTAGATATTTAGACATATTAAGACTAATCAAGTAGGTGTTGATAATATCCACTTGACATGCTTGAAATTCTATCAGATTACTTTTGGAGCAGTTATAAGTCTTTGAAGCATGCTCACAAATGTTCTTTTGGTGAAATCATTGTCATATTGGTCAAAATTTTTCTTTGCTTCGACCAGATTTGGAGGGGATATTATCAAAGAATTGATAAAAAATCAGCACAAAGGTTTACTTCCTAGATCATCTAGCCCCAAGCATCATGTCAGGCATTGTTATTACTAGAAACCAATAAATGTATTCTAATCTGAGGAACATTTTAACAAAAATTTTTACTAATGATACTGTTATGCCTAAAGGAGTTAAGATTGATAGGTTTATATGTATCATGTTTCTTTCTTTTCTTGTGTTGCTCAGAGAGTTCATTTCTACTTTCACTTTCATTTTCGTGTTCCGTTACTCTGAGCTGCACTGTTATATTATGAACGGAAGGACTATTCATATGAACACTTTTATTTCAGGTATCGCGGCCGTATTGTATTGTATTGTATGTATTATGCCAGCTATGCTGGCACTTATGGTAGAAGCATCGTTTTGGGATAAAGAACGATAACTCTTTCAAGACGACCCATCTGAAAAGTTTCGTCACTCTCGTTAAATCTCGTACGATTTTTTTTTTTAATGGCGGCCAAATTTAAGTTATCATGATTAAATAACCAGTAAATTTTATATTTTTGTACATAAAATTTGGCAGCTAAAACGCTGAAAACCGTTTTCCGTCGGGGCCCCTGAACTCCCTACCAGACCTCCTGCCGATTGGTGCCTACAGTTGACCAAATACCTAGCTACGCCCCTGGTTAAATTTGGCCGCCATTAAAAAAAAAAATCGTACGAGATTTAACGAGAGTGACGAAACTTTTCAGATGGGTCGTCTTGAAAGAGTTATCGTTCTTTATCCCAAAACGATGCTTCTACCATAAGTGCCAGCATAGCTGGCATAATACATACAATACAATACAATACGGCCGCGATACCTGAAATAAAAGTGTTCATATGAATAGTCCTTCCGTTCATAATATAACAGTGCAGCTCAGAGTAACGGAACACGAAAATGAAAGTGAAAGTAGAAATGAACTCTCTGAGCAACACAAGAAAAGAAAGAAACATGATACATATAAACCTATCAATCTTAACTCCTTTAGGCATAACAGTATCATTAGTAAAAAATTTTGTTAAAATGTTCCTCAGATTAGAATACATTTATTGGTTTCTAGTAATAACAATGCCTGACATGATGCTTGGGGCTAGATGATCTAGGAAGTAAACCTTTGTGCTGATTTTTTATCAATTCTTTGATAATATCCCCTCCAAATCTGGTCGAAGCAAAGAAAAATTTTGACCAATATGACAATGATTTCACCAAAAGAACATTTGTGAGCATGCTTCAAAGACTTATAACTGCTCCAAAAGTAATCTGATAGAATTTCAAGCATGTCAAGTGGATATTATCAACACCTACTTGATTAGTCTTAATATGTCTAAATATCTAAAAAGTAAAAGTATTCAAAAGGTTATGCATAATTATTCACTTTTCATTTTTTTTGTTATATGGATACTAATATAAGTGATACATGTACCAATACAGTATTTGTTGTGGTATGAAAGTGTAGTAATTAACATTTACTGTATCAATGTTAATTCACACAAATTAAGAAATAAACAAATGGATGAAAAATGTTGAACATGTACAATGAAATATAGTTTTAGAAATCGATTAGGCCAGATAGGCCTTATAATTTTTTTTTAAACATAATTGAAGGACCATTTACACTCAGGACCGAGTCATCAGTAGGCAGTACAGATGCATTAAAATAACCTAGCATCATATTGCTAGGAGCGAGAGTAGCATTGTCAGGTAAATTTGGTCTTTTGTTTTAAATTTGGTCAATGGACAATCGAAATAGAATGCTTTTATCTCCCTATTACTTACATTGTACATAGAGGTGATACTTCTTTGACAAATCCTTGTACATGAGAGTTGTCTGTCAAATCTTTATTTCACAAAGAATGAATTGCATAACAATGTACCGAGCTCAAAGCAAAGTAGTTTAATAATACACTTAGACGAAAAGCTAAATCCAGTTATATACTTTGTACTACAGGTCCTTCATGAACATCCATCGACCAAAACCATATCTCAATAACATGCCATACTACATGGTTGGATCAGAAGTCCTGAAAAAGACATGATTTTTTTTTATCATATTTTAAGTATATATGCACAGGTTAAAACTTTCTTGTGGTATAATCATTCAGTATCTAGCAACTATCAATTGCTTCATGCACAAATTGATATAGGTTGAGTGCCCCTCTGTTGGAAATAAGAACACACCTCCACCTAATTTTAGTCAACTGATGAACAAACATTCAAAACTATAAAATGTTATCTAAGACTTGTCAGTGTCTATTTACCATTGCCACTGAATCAGTGATATATGTACACATAATTATATACATGTAAGACTAAAATTTTAAAGTACATATATAAGACTAAAACTGACATTCGGTCTTTACTGACAACTTCATTCCCCAAGTCATTTTCAAATCTGACTTCATGATAAAATAAGATTCCATATCTACATGTTCAACCAATGAAAATCAAATATCCCTCTAATAGACTAGCATTGAAATCCCAGTTTTCTAAAATGGTACATGTAGCTAGGTGGAACCTAAAACTAAAATAATTGAAACAATATATCTTAAATATTTCAAATGCATGTACATGTAATAATATAAATTCTCCAAAATTCGCTATATTTTTTCTTTTTTTTTTGTCTTCTGTTGGAGACTGTATATTGACCTCTAGATGTCTTTCAATTACATTCAGTTTGGTTTGGATTGATATTTGATTGTTGTACATATTACAACCAGATGCTAAGCAGGGTGCAGCTTTATACGACCCCAAAATCAATCCCAACCTTCCTTTAGTGGTATTGAACCTTCTGTTTAAAATTTGTAAAAATCCATTCAATAAAACTTAAGTTATTGTCTGGAAACTAAATGTGTCTTCGCACGAAGAGACAACGACAACATCCTACCATTATACGAAGCAAAAAAATGTCATATAAAAATTGTCACTTGACCAACAGAAAAACCTTACATTTTGCGTATGTCCAATGCCTTATTGGAAATGATTTTAGCAATTGACCCTTAGATTCAAGTCACCTAATATCACTTACTATTGTCGGCTGACCAGATAATCTGTCCCACTTTAACTATTGATGTCATACAACAATCCCGTTTCCATTGTGGCATCAGTTATTTTGTATTGTGAAGTCAAAATTTTACAGGAACGTGTGTTTTTAAGTTCGGGATTTCGGGATTGACACTTTCGGGGTCAGGGATCACTTTTTTCGAATTTTGGGATGTCAGGATTTGATATTTTTTAAATTCGGGACCTCAAGATTTCATGTTTTTTAGCTGGGGATTTTGGGATCAGGACCCCTCCGATCCCCCTCTTAAATAATGACTTATTTAGACTTACCTTCTAATTCTATAAAAAAAATCACAACTCAGAACAGGAACAATATGACACTATGTCTAATTTACTTCGACTACTGATATGCAAACCTAAAAACAGACACAAAAATATCATAAAATATTGATTGAAAGATTGATTGCACTTTGAATATATATACTTCAGACACGTGTTACATGAGCCGGTTTGTTTACAAATAATAATGTCACGTGCTCGCGCACTGACGTCACAATTTGCATCGATCTTGCAATACACTACAGTTCACTCATACAGAACCAATCAACATGCAAACATGCAACGTGAATGTGATTGGTTATCAAATACATAATACAGAAATAATGCATGTACAGTTTTAGAAGAAATTAGTTCATCAAATTGATTAGATTTTCACTTTTGACACGAATAGGTCGGGTTGACATTTCTGTCATCGGGGATAATATTGAGATAAATG
This sequence comes from Mytilus edulis, assembly GCF_963676685.1. NCBI lineage: Eukaryota > Metazoa > Mollusca > Bivalvia > Mytilida > Mytilidae > Mytilus > Mytilus edulis. The sequence continues at coordinate 43,838,294 of NC_092344.1, forward strand.
GGATTAAACTGACCGTCAAAAATGTCTAGAGAAGCACATCTCGAGAACCTTAACATTAATAAGCCATACTTACCAAAATTACCATATATTAATAAACTCTATGTAAATGAAATTTCACAATGATTACGATAAATAATTTTGATGATGGCAATGATCAATGCTGGTTAAATTGGCGCTAAAATTATTTTTACTCCTATTGCTTTACGTAATAAAATTTGTATTGAATTGAATTTGACTAAAGTTCAGCATTAAAAAAAACGTGAATATGCAGATGCATGACAATATATTTCTGATAAAGTGTGTATTTCTGTAAACGAAGTTGCCTGTATACTTCACTAAGGATAACATTTGAGCGCAAGCAGATCTCTATTTGTGAATTGGTTTATTTACCCCTTTGAACCCAGGGTCGAAGTTCAAGATGTTAACATATTAACGGAAATTTTTTGCGTTGCGTTTACATCATTGGGGCCATCTATTTTTATTGCGGGGTTTCACATATTTAAATCGGAATTATAGAAAAAATGGAATGTTGTTAGCAGAATCAAAACAGAAAATGATGAACACTTGATTGTTTTCAGCAATACATAAATTGGATTGAGAGTCTGTGTATTCACATTATTTGTAAAACTCTCCGTATTCACGTGAAGCGCGTGCTTTACATCGAGGCTTGCTATGCTTTACATCGACGCCACAGTACTTCAACCAATCAGGGAATGTTTATTTGGGGCATTCGACCTATTTTAACTCAGATTTTGGCACATTTAAATCGAAACTATAGAAAATTGGAATATTGTTAGTACATATAAAATAGAAAATGATGAATACTTTTAGCTAAAGATGAATTGGATGGGGGTTCTGTGTATTCACACTATTTGTACAACTCTCCTTACTGATGCCATATTTTGGAATTTCCGTGACCTAAATGGTTCGCGAAAATTAATATTTTTATATATAGTATAGTATTAACAAGCAAGTCTGATAAAAGATCATTACTAGATAAAAGCGATCACTTAAACATAGGTATAAACAAATAGAAATAGATATGAAAACAACTCTATCTAAAGTCTAGTGATCATTATTACATATTAAATTTTGTTGTATTAAGATCTATTAAGGA
>NC_092344.1:43849410-43869410 GCF_963676685.1 Mytilus edulis
TTTTTTCGCACCTTCAGAGAAGTCGTTCAAAATTGCCCAAATTTGCTTAGATTGTTCGTGAAAAACAACCCACTTTTGTGCATAAAAAGAAAAAATATGAGAAGATAGTTTTTATAATATGTTTTAAGAAAATAAAAAGAAAAGATGGTGTTACCAAACTTGTGTTCTTGCTACAAGTAAAAAATTAAAAAATCCCTATATGTTTAGTATAAATTTTGTACTAAAAGAGTTATCTCCCCTTAAATGGCTTATTTGAAAACTTAATTCTAAAAGCACAAATATTTGGTATTTGTTAAATCATTTTCGATAATGCAATTTATAACTACGTTTCTTCATATAAATAAACAGTGTAACCAATAAATTGCAGATCTGCCTCTCAATTTGTAGATTGGGGCAAAGAACTAGACCGATTATTTACTGTGGTTATACAATTCAAGATGGCGGTATACCTCTGAACTACCAAAAGTATTTTTGACTGTTGTTTAAATAAGATTTAAATGTATAAAAAAAAAATAAGATTTAAATGTATGGAATATATGTAAGTACACACTTATAAATAAATACGAAAAAAGGTGAACAAATTCAACAGGAAAATGAATTAAACATTGAATTTTGTAATATATACATGTACACTGTGAATTGCTAGGGGTTCTAATTGGAAGATTAAGCAGTAACATCATAGGATAAAATGTTTGCTTTCGGTTATGCTTTCAAAAGTCAAACAACCTCCAAAGGTTTCTTTCGCTGTCGTTTTATACTCAAAGATATCAATTGGTTGAGCTGAAGAATGCCTTAGGGTCCGAGATTTTCTCCCCGTGTTAAAGACCCATTGATGGCTCTTTGATCGGGTTATTGTCTACGGGAAATACGTCAAAGAGACACTGTCTCTGTGACGTATTCATTGTTTCCATCCTCAATTTAAATGATTTACAATGTCGCAAATGTTGTACATATAAATATGTAATTTATCAAACGCGCGTCTGTCTATCTATTATAAAAATTTAAAGAAACAAACGCTGTGTTTGTAACCAGAAAGATTAGCCATTTAACAACTCACTGGAAAATTATGCAAAGTAAACATTTAGAAACAAAAAAATCAATTTGTGTTGTTATCAGTATACATGTAACAGCTGAATACTTATTTTGAATAAACAAATTAAGAATATAATTTACATATTAATTAAATATAAATAGAGTATGCTACTTCCACTTGTATTTTTGTCCATCTGATGAGTTGAGCCTTTTTCAACTGATTTTTATAGTTCGTTCCTATGTTGTACTGTTATACCACTCACCCAGGTTAGGGGGAGGGTTAGGATCCCGCCACTTTATTTATGTATGTGTCTGTCCCAAGTCAGGAGCCTGTAATTCAGTGGTTGTCGTTTGTTTATGTGTTACATATTTGTTTTTCGTTCATTTTTTATACAAATAAGGTCGTTAGTTTTCTCGTTTGAATTGTTTTACATTGTCATATCGGGGCCTTTTATAGCTGACTATGCGGTATGGGCTTTGCTCATTGTTGAAGGCCGTATGGGGACCTATAGTTGTTAATGTCTGTGTCATTTTTGTATCTTGTGGATAGTTGTTTCATTGGCAATCATACCACATCTTCTTTTTTATATTATATGATCCCCCTGTCTACTTCCTCTCATTGTATTAAAATAATATGTGTAATAACTTTCATAGGAAGCGCTTCATTCTAAAAATGTGCGCACCGTCAACGCTTTTTTTTTTTAACCCTATGAAGTTACAAACCATAGCATTCAATACTTATAATTACATTTTTTAGCTAGGATCATTAAAACACGATGTTTATCAAGTTTCCATTTAGTTTACCTGTGCACTTTATTGTAGGACCTCGTGTCATTATGAATGATACATTTTATTGTGTAATGAAGTTGATTAAGGAATAACGCGAGATTGCAGTGTAGCCAATCAGAATGACGTACCATAATTAAACAAAAATCTAATGTAATTATAAAACAATGCATTCATCAAGATGAATACAGACATTGAAATTGAAAACATCCAACTTGATATTACCAAAACAATTCATCATAGATACCAGGAGTACATATTTGTTCCCAAGGCAATACTATTATTCTCACAATTTAGATTCGGGTTTTATTCAACAATGAATCACAATTTTCTTTTTTTTGTATTCTTTATAATAGAATATTTATATGAAGAGATGCAAGGTTTTTATTGTCATAGTTGCTAAAAACCTGACAAGTTGCTAAAATTATTATGATGATTATTTTTCCGATCAACAATAAATGATTTTTTACCATTTTCAAATAAAGGATATTTAAAAAAAAAGTTATTTATAGTGTTTTGATTTGATTTCATTCATTTTCTACTTACCACCTGAGAAATATACATACGGATATTACTTTCCTTACCAGTCCAGACTTCGCAATTAAAATAAAACATCTAGATGACGCAGATACTTCCAACTGGAACTACGTCACCTACATGTTTTACTTTACCTGTACCCCAGTTTTATTTTTTGCGCCGAAGAGTTCAGACGTTAAAAAAAAATATTTTCAAAGTTATTTAATTTATATAAGTTTAAGATAATGAGAAGTGAAGGCTCGGATGCCTATGTCGAGGAAGACACTTCTTCTGTGTTAGAGGATAATGCAATGGCCTCCGATAAAGTCACTTCCGCTGCCGGGAAGAAAGGTAAGAAACGTACTTCTTCTCGTAGCAAGAAAGACAATTTGTCAGACTTAGAAAGTCGTAAGATGGCAAGAATTGAAGAACAGGACAGACAATTTGATTCAATGAATGCTAAAATGGGTAAATTCTTTGATTTACTTCATGATAAGTTAACTGACACCGGAAATGAAGTTCCAAGGTCAGAACATGAGAATCAAAATACGGTCACAGTCGAGGCATCTAGTGCTGCTCGCAGACCTCTTATCCCGTTGAATAGTGCTATTAATGAGCACCAAAATAGCGATGATGATATTGAAACACTATCTGTTCGAATTTCGGATTCGGAACATTATAATAGTGGCTTTTTATTCAGTGCAGAGGGCTCTGAGAATTCTAGAAATTCTGATCATGAAGATGTCATTACTTGTGACAGTAGATCAGTTTTAGTCTGGTAAACATGACAGGTTCCAGAAATATTTAGGTAACAGAAATGAGAAATCGTGTGAAACAGAGAAGCAAGATAATTCTGTGAGTCATACACTAGGTGACAAATTTGGTCTAGATGCTTACACTTCGTTAAAGACTGAGAAAACAGGTTTAGTGTTAGAACAAAACCAGATTGATGTTTTACGTGGTTCTTGGAGATCAGAGACTCTTCACAAAATCACTAGTTATAAGGAAAATTATAGACAAAGTTTCCCATTAGATGCAAGTTGTCAAGAATACTTCAATGTACCGACAATGGATAATACAGTAGAAAGTTTACTGATGAAAAGATATGGTCTAAAAGCTGCTTTTGTCAGAGTCCCAAGTTTATTTACTAAGAACTTAAAGTCACTTGAAAGGTTAGCTTATCAGGGTCAAGTTGCGGCCCGCATGGGATTGATCACGACTTGTTACTTGCAACAAGCAAGTGGAAATTTATTGGATAATTTAACATCTGATTCGCCAAATTTAGATAGTGCAATTCAGAATGTAAGAGACATATTTGCTTTGTCAACCAAAAGTTTAGATCAGACGGCGAGAACTGGAGCTTTTCACCACATGATACGTCGTCGTGCTACCATGTATGATACAGGTCTAAATGAACTAAGAGACTATGCTAATACAATTGTGACTTTACCATTAACAGCAGATGGTATATTTGGTTCACAGTTTGATACTAAGATGAAAGAGAAAACTGACAGAAATAAACAATTAGCTGAAGTTTTACATGATAATAGAAGAGTTACACTTGGTTCACAGTTGGGTAAAAGAAAACCAACAGCTACAGTTACTTCAGAGTCAACATTTGTGAAAAAGCCTAAATTTGACAGTAACTTTAAGATACCAAAGAAGAACTTTGGGGAGTTCAAGTCATCTAGTAAACAGACACAAGCTACCAAACCATGGGTAAGTTCTTTCTCTAATGTGAAGAAAAAGTATAGTTCCTGGCGCCAAAAATCTAATGTTGTTGCCTCAGATACCAGTGGGAGGGAGGTTAAAACATTTTATTCAGGAATGGGAATCAATAACAGACGATCAATGGGTACTGAAAACTTTACAAGAGGGTTTGAAATTAGAATTTCAAGAAACTCCTATTTTGACAGGTATAAAACACACTTCTGTCAATGCGAGGAATCTACCTATTATTTTAGCAGAGGTAGAAGATTTAATAGAAAAAAATAAAATAGAGATTGTACCTCAAGCAGAGATACATCAAGGTTTTTACAGTACACCTTTTCTGGTTCCCAAGAAAACAGGCGATTTAAGACCTGTGATCAACTTAAAACCTCTCAACCAGCATCTGAGGAAGCAACATTTCAAAATGGACACTTTAACAAAAGTTTTGAATCTAGTAAAACCCCAAGACTGAGCGTTGTCTCTCGATCTGAAAGATGCATATCTCCATATTCCAGTTCACAAAACACACAGAAAATTTCTACGTTTTTGCATACAAGGCAAATGTTACCAATTTGTAGCTCTGTGTTTCGGTCCTTCTCAAGCACCTCGAGTGTTCACAAAAATAGTTACTGTAGTAGCAGCTCATATGAGAATCCAAAACATACGCCTAGCAACTTATTTGGACGATTGGTTGCTAGTGAATGCTCAAGAGAAAATGCTAATTTCAGACAGAGAAAACACTCAATCTTCTGATAAAACTGGGATTTATAGTAAATCTTCAAAAATCTTCTCTTATCCCATCACAAGAGATCACTTACATAGGGGCATTGTTCAATTTCAAGAAGGAGATAGTTTCTCCAACTATAGAAAGAATTTTAAAGTTAGAAATGTTAGTGATAAGCTTAATGAAGGGACGCAATACGGCAAGAGATTATCTAATGTTGTTGGGTTTGATAGCGTCTTGCATAGAATTGATCCCCAATGCACGTCTTTATATGAGGCCTATCCAATTACATCTACTTCATTTCTGGAAACCATCCACCAGAGATCTCACTTATCAAATTCCATTTACTCAACACCTAAAAGATCATTTGAATTGGTGGTTGGACAGAGCAAACACTACCAAGGGCAAATCATTACACCAGTGGTCAGCAACCCTCACAATAACAACAGATGCTTCAAAGACAGGGTTTGGGGGTCACATGAACAATCAGATTTTTCAAGGTTTTTGGTCTGTTCAAGAACAGAAACAACACATAAATCTCTTGGAATTGGAAGCTGTAATTCGAACAGTACAACATTTCCTACCACAATTACAAAATCAAAAGGTGCTACTCAAATGCGACAACACAACAGTCGTTCAATATGTAAACAAACAGGGGGGCACCAAGTCCATACACCTTTGTTACAAGACATGGTGTATAATGAAAATGGCTATTCAGAACAATCTGACATTCAGAGTAGCTCACATAGCGGGGAAATTAAACGTTCTTGCAGATCATCTGTCTCGAAACAAAATACAACCCACAGAGTGGACACTGAACAATCAGATAGTTCAATCAGTGTTTGCAATGTGGGGAGAACCAACAATAGATTTGTTTGCCTCGGTACACAATCACAAGAGACCAGTGTTTTGTACTTGGATACCTCATCCCAGTGCTCTAGCAGTAGATGCTCTGTCGATATCATGGGAAAAAATGTGGGCATATGAATTTCCACTAATATGTCTAATTCCAAAAGTACTAAAACACATGAGTCAATTCAACTGTCGACTAATTCTGATAGCTCCAATGTGGCCAAGAAGACATTGGTACACAGAGCTTCTTAAAAAATCAGTAGCAAGTCCAATAAGACTACCAATAAGGCAAAATATACTGTATCAACCAAAAACAAACAATTACCATCCAAATCCTGAAGTGTTCACGCTAACAGCCTGGCTGCTCTCCACAAAAATTTCAGAAATAGGGATTTTCAAGAGAAACTAGAAAGCTTCTCAGAGTATCATGGAGATCGGGCACACAGCAAGACTATGCTTGTAAATTCAAAAGATTTCATAGTTGGTGTAGTGAACGGGAAAAAGATCCCTATGCAGCTACTTTAGCAGAATGTGCAGATTTTTTATCTCATTTGTACACTTCAGGTTTACAATACCGTACTATAGCAGGTTATAGGTCAATGTTATCTTCATTGCTATCTCCAATAGATAATGTTCCAATTGGGCAACATCCCTATATTATTAGACTACTTAGAGGGGTTTTCAATTCTAGACCTCCTAAAGTAAATTTAGCCCCAGAATGGGATTTACAAAAAATGTTAGACATGTTGCAAAAGTCTCCTTTTGAACCTTTATTGAAAGGTGATATTAAATGCTTAACTTATAAAGTGGTTTTTCTTACAGCAATCACAACGTACAGGAGGTGCTCAGACTTACAAGCATTGAGGATAGGAGAGGGGTTTGTGAATGTTCAGAAGAAAGGACTTGTTTTCTTGAGACCAGGTTTATCAAAACAAGATAGACCAAATCATTATGGAACTAAAATTTGTGTGCCTTACTTTGAACACAATAAAAAAAACTGGATCCTAAAAGAGCCATTGCGATTTATTTGAAACGTACAGAAGAAACAAGGAAAGATGAAGGAAAACTTTTCTTGTCAACGGTTAAACCATTCAAACCGGTTACATCGCAAACAATTTCTAGGTGGTTAGTGAATACCATCAAAATGGCATATGCAAATACAGATTTTAAAGTAAAAGCTCACAGTACGAGAGCAATTGGACCTTCATGAGCCTTATTCAATGGGGCTAGTATGAAGAGTATTTTAGAGTCAGCTGACTGGTCTACAGATACAACTTTCATCAAGTTTTATTTGAGAAATGTAGATGTTAAGGTTTTATCCTGATGTGTATATAACAGATTGTTTTTAAAATCATAAAAAAAACTGATATATTTTTACTGTAATGTGCAGTTCGAAAAAAAAAAAGAAGATAAAAAGACTAAAGAAAATAAAAAAAAAATGAAGACATTGTAAATATTGTATAGTGTACAGAAGAATGTTTTTAAAATGAAAAAGTGGTATGAAGTAGAGATTATACCAAGGATGAAGAGACGCAGAGCCATAGAAAATTACCCTACCACCAGAGAGGTAATCTTTCCGTATGTATATTTCTCAGGTGGTAAGTAGAAAATGAATGAAATGAAATTCTAAATTTGTTTTCAAATTCAGATTTTATGAATGAAGTTTTCTACTTACCACCTGATAATTACCCACCCAACCTCCCCACGTAATTTTCTATAGTAGTAATAATGTTACTGAAAAATAGAAAAAACAAAACTGGGGTACATGTAAAGTAAAGCATGTAGGTGACGTGTTCCGGTTGGAAGTATATCCCTCATCTAGATGTTTTATTTTAATTGCGAAGTTTGGACTGATAAGGAAAGTAATATCCGTAGTATATTTCTCAGGTGGTAAGTAGAAAACTTCATTCATAAAATCTGAATTTGAAAACAAATTTAGAATTTTTTATCATCTCATTTGGGACAACATCCCTAATGCGCCTAGAAATGAGGAACTCAAAAGTCACGTGTAAAGAAAAAATATCTGTGTAGTGATATTGGACATGTTTCTATTTTTTACAAATGACTGAACTTAACCATTTGTTGTGATTAGGAAAGTAGAGGAACATAGAATAAATGTGTAAAAACTATGGAGCTATTAAATGTGTTCAAAGTATTAAATTTTCAAAGAACTTATTGTGTTAAAAAGGGGATATTTTACCACAAGGAGCCGCATCACAAAAGGATGTTCGGGGTATGCTAATTTACGGAAAAGGTAATCTCACTTCCTACCCCGAAAATTTAACCACATATGTGAAAATGTCACAGCTTCGACACGAGCTATCATACATATCCATGTTTACGATATGGACTGAGCTACAGGAAAAAACGTTACCATTACCGCCTATGTAAAAACAATTAAAGATTTTGACCCATTTAGAAATTAAAAGGCCAGGCAATATTTGATGACTTAAATAATAGCACCTAACAGATGGTTTTAATAGTTTGAAATCATTGATGTAAGGGTTTAAAAAATCTAGTGAAATTGTGAGCATTCAAACATGGCTTTACTTTTATGATTATTAAAAAAATAAAATGTACGAGCTGTTAACAAAGCAATCAATAACAATTTGTGTTTTTTTCGATTAAAATTTCTAAAAGCAATAAACTATGAAGCAAGTTACGAAAAATACACACATTAAAGGATTTAAACTAAAAAAGGAACATGTTTGATCCCCATAATGAATAAAATAAACAAAGAGTTGGTAAGTCATAAATTAATTTACGGTTGTTTATTTATATTTTTTTATTCAAATATTTCTTTAGATGTTGCCTTACCAACAAATGTGTTGTACTGCATGTGATGTGGCATTGTAGGCTGTATTTGTTCTCTAGTCGACCTTCTCAAATACTTTAAAACTGACCGGTTTCAACTGGTTTTAATCTTCATTGTGATTCTTCCTCATCGTTAGTTTGTGTGTGTGTGTGTGTGTGTGTGTGTGTGTGTGTGTGTGTGCATGAGGTTGGTGTTTCATTATTTGCGCAGCTGAATTTATGCTATAGTGTTGCTAAAGTCGTGTTTATATACAATAAGACCTTTGAGTGAACTATCTGATAGTACATGATTTACATAATATTAGTAGGTTGTTATAAATGGTACCTTATACAACAGCAAGTCTATCATCTTAGTTAAATTATATTGACTGTTTAAATGATTGTGATGTACAATCTATATACAGTCTCTTTCGTAGCGAAATAAGTTCGTGTCGGTAGAAATATATTTATGGCGTCACAAATGGTGAAACAGCTTAACATCATCTGATTCCATTCCAAAATTTAAATTGCAAAAAAAAAATATTGCAATTGTCACAACTACAGTTATCCTCTGTATATCCAATGAGCAACGAGTGCCACATGTGAAGCTGATTCTACTTTGCCTTCTGGAGATCTTGATATCACCATCAGATTCGTCTGACAATGGGTTCGTGTTGCTGTTGCTTTACTTTTCAGTGGTGCACGTTGTCCTTTATACGTTTTGAATGTCGGTTTTGTTTGAAAGCGATATCAGTTTTACCTAATCTTTGATATCAGCTGTTTGTGTTCGAGGCTGAGAAATAGGTGTGATTCGAGCTTTAGCATGCTATTCATCCTGTTTTGGGCCGAATAAAAATACTGCTGATAGGTAAAACACTAACCATTTATTGTCTGTATCCTGCAAATAATTTTGTAAATTGTTTTTGCTTTGAAAAACAGAAAAACTCAAATCTATTGCATTTATTTTTCATTTAAAATCATTTGGGGCCCACGTAGTATTCTCAAAACATATCACACAATTAGCTGATGACCAGAACGCCGAAAAGAATCTCTAATTGTTTCTTATACTACATAACTTAAAGTTAATACTCATGTATCATATCATATAACAACTAATTTCAACAGTAAAAAGAAATAACAAAACATTGTCTGATTAAAGACAACAGAATGTGCTTTGTCTCCGCTTCAGAATATCGAACTGTCCGTGCATTCACTACTCATTAGGTTGCACATCTTCATACAACACTCGCCAACAGCAATGCACAAAAATACTCCAGTAGTGGGCGGAGCTTTAAAACGATATCTATACAGTATACAAATACAGGCTAGCGATATATGTTGGGATGTTACTGTATGATAAGACAATTGCCAATTGTAGGATAAAAAGATTTTAATATGTTGTTTTCATCGTGACAAAAATTATGTAATGAGATTAAGTAGTTAAGGGAGGAGAGAGATTTTTTCCTACCCGCTTTCTTTAAGCATATTCTTGATTATAGTTTAAAGTGAAAATCAAACTACAATACAATGATATTTGCTAATACTACTGTAATCGTAAGTGTTGATTAGGCTAGAAAGACATATTTCTTTAACATTATTTTACGTGACCATCTTGAAAAACGCAAGCAGATAGTTTAAACGTGCAAGCCTTTAAATGACAGTCATGGAACATATATAATATATAATATATAAAAAAGGCAAAATCTTGTGTAACAAAGTGAAATTCAAACAGGGAATAGAGGGAATTTGTAACATAATAAAAATCGTACTAAAAACAACGAAAAATATGTTACATTATTAAATGCATACGATCAGTAACCGATGTGTAACACCAAAGAAATCATACAATTACATCAGTAAATGTGTAATAACACGTAAAACATGATACCAAACAACACAAATGTGTAACAAAATAAAAGCATATGACAAAAAAGAAAATGTGTAATAACATGAAATGCATCCAATAAACGACGTTGAATGAGTATTATCATGAAATCCATACAATAGGCGATGGCAAATATGTAAAATTAAAAACATACTATGAACAACTGCAATTGTATATCAACATGAAAAGCACATTATTAACAACTGCAAATTTGTAGGAAAACGAAAGATAGTGGCGAAATATACCAAAGGGTTATTTGATCGCATAAGTCGAAAACAAACTGGCAAACAAACGAAATACGACGAAACAACATGCAAAATTACACAAAATATCACATAGAAAACACAGGAATGACCCCCCCCCCCCACCCCCACCCCAAAAAAAACCAACAACAAAAAACATGAACAAGGGCTGATCCTTCAATTCTCAGGAAACAGATCAACATGTGGTATCCGCTGTTTTGCTCAAGTTAGATCAAATCACAATGATAAGTCTAATTCAGTAAGTAACATTCGAGAAATGAGGACAAGATTGTGATTATGACAATCGGAACATATACATCGGCATCTGTGAAACAAATATTTCTTGACAGTCAACCAAATCATGATTGCGTCCATGAAATATTCGAAGGGATGCTTACCAATTCTCCCCTTGGAAACCTTTGTTCAATAGCTTCATTGTAAGCAGCAACCCATTTTCAAGGAAACCATAATAGGAAATGGAAGCCAAAAATCAACGAACAACGACAAATGTTTAATATTTGGCACAACTTTTTGGGAATGTTGGGTCCTCAATGCTCTTCAACTGTGTTTTTGTTTTGCTTTATAACTATTTTTATCTGAGGGTCATTATGAGTCTTATGTAGACGAAATGCGCGTCTGGCGTATTAAATTATAATCCTGGTACCTTTGATAAATATTCACACCACAGGGTCGATGCCACTGCTGGTAGACGTTTCGTCCCCGAGGGTATCACCAGCCTAGTAGTCAGCACTTCGGTGTTGACATGAATATCAATTATATTGTCATTTTTATATATTTCCTGTTTACAAAACTATGAATTTTAAGAAAAACTAAGGATTTTCTTATCCCAGAAATAGATTACCTTAGCTGTATTTGGCACAACTTTTTGAGAATTTTGGGTCCTCAATGCTCTTCAACTTTGTACTTGTTTTGATTTATAGCTATTTTGGTCTGAGCGTCTTGTGTAGACGAATCGCGCGTCTGGCGTATTAAATTATAATCCTTCTACCTTTGATAACTATTCACATCACTGGGTCGATGCTAATGCTAGTAGACTTTTCGTCCCCGCGGGTACCAACAACCCAGTAGTCAGCACTTCGGTATTGACATGCATATCAATTATATTGTCTTTTTTATATATTTCCTGTTTACAAAATTATGAATTTTACGAAAAACTAAAGATTTTCTTATCCCAGGAGAAGATTACCTTAGCTGTATTTTGCACAACTTTTTGGAAATTTGGGTCCTCAATGCTCTTCAACTTTGTACTTGTTTGGATTTATAACTATTTTGATCTGAGCGTCACCGATGAGTATTGTGTAGACGAAACGCGCGTCTGGCGTATTAAATTATTATCCTGGTACCTTTGATAACTATTCACACCACTGGGTCGATGCCACTGCTAGTAGACGTTTCGTCCCCGAGGGTATCACCAGCCCAGTAGTCAGCACTTCGGTGTTGACATGAATATCAATTATATTGTCATTTTTATAAATTTCCTGTTTACAAAACTATGAACTTCACGAAAAACTAAGGATTTTCTTATCCCAGGAAAAGATTACCTAAGCTGTATTTGGCACAACATTTTTTGGAATTTTGGTTCGTCAATGCTCTTCAACTTTGTACTATTTGGCTTTATAACTATTTTGATCTGAGCGTCACTGATGAGTCTTGTGTAGACGAAACGCGCGTCTGGCGTATTAAATTATTATCCTGGTACCTTTGATAACTATTCACACCACTTGGTCGATGCCACTGCTAGTAGATGTTTCGTCCCCGAGGGTATCACCAGCCCAGTAGTCAGCACTTCGGTGTTGACATGAATATCCATTATATTGTCATTTTTATAAATTTCCTGTTTACAAAACTATGAACTTCACGAAAAACTAAGGATTTTCTTATCCCAGGAAAAGATTACCTGAGCTGTATTTGGCACAACATTTTTTGGAATTTTGGTTCGTCAATGCTTTTCAACTTTGTACTTGTTTGGCTTTATAACTATTTTGATCTGAGCGTCACTGATGAGTCTTGTGTAGACGAAACGCGCGTCTGGCGTATTAAATTATAATCCTGGTACCTTTGATAACTATAATAACATATAAATTAAATAATGAACTACAAATGTGTAAGAACATGAAAATCAAATCATTAACAACGACAAATGTGAAACAACAAATGAAATCATACAATGAACAACGGCAGATGTGTATAAAAATAATTCCATTTACAACAGTAAATGTGTACCAATATGAAAATCATATCATTAACAAATAGAAATATGAAATACCATGAAAATCATGTCATTAACTACTCAAATGTATAAAGTTATCAAAATCATATAATTAATAATTGAGGAGGCACGGCTGGTAATCTACACACGCAGAACATTTGGTTCTGCAATGAAAACCGTGAGAGGATTTTCCGGTTGTGCTTCAGTGGAGTAATTGTCACCGCTTCAAAAGGTATGTACATTTCTAAATCTCAATTTTCTTATTCAACTGATCAAAATATTGAAAATCATAGAATGCTATGCTGTGGTGAATGCTTTAACGAAGAGATACATGTATCATTCACTGTTGTACGTAGAGTTGAACTCCTACAAAATCAGTTGCCCCACGAGAAATTGCTTAAAAAAGTGACATTTCAATTTTGAAATGGTTCTAATAACAGACCTACAAGTTCAAATTTAGTATTTTGGGGGGCAATGGGTATAAATGTTGTTTTTTGGCGGCTTGTACGCTGTCCGGTGTTGATAGACGTCTTAATAATTCCAAAAACTACATTTCTTCATTAAGTCATGCGTGAGGGGATCGGTTCTGATTGAGGACATTGAGGGGAAGGACAAACATTTTTTTTAATCTTTGGCTTTGCGACTTTTGTTGACTCAATAAATGTGATCAATGCTGATTAAAAAGCACAGATTTATCCTTATACTTTAATAGATGTAAACTGATCACTGATTCAATGAAATCAAACTATTAATTGTTTGTTCAATTTAAGAAAATGCCATTGTTCAAAGGAAAAAGGAAAAGAGGACTAACATTGACTCTCTACAAATAGCCATGGAGATACAAGTCATCCCCGCCCTCGAAGCGAACTAGACCCTCTGGAAGTAGTCCTGTCGTCAAATATACGTCACAGAGATCACCACAAATATTTAAGAAAAGTATATCGCCGATCAAAACTTCAACACCTATATATATTAGACGTAATCTGTTCACGAAATTTTCGAAACAAAAAAGGCAGATTTACAGAATTTATTATTCACGAACATCGATGAAAGCCAAGATAATCTCGAGGAAGACCATAAGGAAAAGCATGTAATTAGACAACGAAGAAGTCAGAAGAAGAACACGTAGTAGACCACGAGACAGACCACATGGAAGACCTTGAGGAAGAATATAAAGTTTTTAAAGTGCTTTAGATAAACTCTCAGACGTAGGGAAAAGGGAAAGATTTTTTTCATTAGTACAGAGTGGACGTTTTCCTTTAAACAACTCTGCATTCGACCTGTTTTTGGACATTGTTGAGGGTTTGAAAAGGACGAATCAAGACTAATGAGATACTCCCCAACATCTCTGCAGTATTTTTGGTTATCGTTGACAACATTTTTTGTTTTTATTCTTCGTGAAACATATTATTAAACCTAGGTTCCCACAATTTATTTCATAATTCAATCTCATAATTTTTTTTAAGCACACATAATAATTATTATGTGTTTTTTAATGAACAATGTAGCCTAATTTAGGTAAGTTTCAACGACTCATATAAAGATATAATTTGTACTTCCCCTCACGCATTCACGATGTCCTCAATCAGAACCGATCCCCTCACGCATGACTTAATGGAAAAATGTAGTTTTTGGAATTATTAAGACGTCTATCAACACCGGACAGCGTACACGCCGCCAAAAACAACATTCATACCCATTGCCTAAAAAAAAAACTAAATTTGAACTTGTAGGTTTGTAAATAGAACCATTTCAAAATTGAAATGTCACTTTTTAAAGCAATTTTTCGTGGGGCAACTGATTTTGTAGGAGTTCAACTCTACGTACAACAGTAAATGATACATGTATCTCTTCGTTAAAGTATTCACCACAGCATAGCATTCTCTGATTTTCAATATTTTGATCAGTTGAATAAGAAAATTGAGATTTAGAAATGTACATACCTTTTGAAGCGGTGACAATTACTCCACTCAAGCACAACCGGAAAATCCTCTCACGGTTTTCATTGCAGAACCAAATGTTCTGCGTGTGTAGATTACCAGCCGTGGGAGGGCAGTAACATGTATTAGCTCGCATATAGATTTAATCCTATTTTTAACTGGATAAAATATGCAGTATTGTTTTATTATATTTCAGATGATAATATAATTTAGTTTAGTTATTTAATAAAATGTTTGTCCTTTTATTGTTACAAAAGACCTTACTTTCTAAACACAACTTATTTAATTAAAAGATTTTTAACTATCGTGAAGGTATATGCGAATGGCTAAAACGATATCATCGCTCCACTAAGGGTCAATACAGTTTTTACCTTTTGAACGATGGAATACATTTTTGATAAAATATTTAACCCCAATTGGATCGAGTGTTTTTAAGAGGTATAACACTTAAGGTATTAAAGAGATGGCAGTTCAAAATTAAATGTTCATGAATTATCAGACATATGAAGGATAAAAAGATTCAAAAAGAGGATTTCACTAGGTAAGGATCTCCTAATGTACGCATATTTGTTTGAGTATGCATTTACACTATTTCAACCTTTTTCTTGTTGAACTTGAGCAAAAATCATTCAATTTTCTTCGGTCAATGATACGCATCTGTTTTTGTTGTAAGCAATTTTTCAAATTTTGTGTATTTTCAGACAAGGATCATCTCCATTCGCTTTGAATTCATTGGAAGAAAAGAGAACTATCATGGTCAAACAAACAGTGTCAATTTTTTTCTGTAAGACTGCTCTGGTCTTTTGATATTTCAACAATCGTTACTCGTGTAATTTTAAGCAAAAACATCAAATTCAAAGGAGTCGTATGCGATGGGATATAAATCAAAAGTACAAATTTAACTGTACAAACATGAATGAAATACAAATATCAGAGTATAACAGAGGAGGAGGGTGGTCAAAGGTTGTCGACATTGGAATATTCGAAAGTCAAAAAATTGTCATTCAGAGACTGTCTACCTCCAAAACACCGGAAATCAATCAAGACTATAGATTAGTCTTGTTTATGAAAAATCTACTAATGAGAGATCAACTCGACCATCCTTCATTAATTAAAATGTTGGGATACTGCCAATGGTATATTACCGGTGAAGGTCACAATAATTATTCATACTATGGAGATCTCTCGGTTGTATTCGAATTGAACTAGACCTGAATGCATTGAATCTTACAATTGCAGATAGACTGACGCATGCTGGTGACCTTGCTAGTTTGTTGTCATACCTTCATTATTAACCTTTGGGATCTCTATAAGATTTCGACATTAAGCCAGAACATTTTAAAATGGTGAATGGTAAAATAAAACTGATAGATTTAGATTTTATGAAAAATGAGTAGCCAACCAGCTTTTTGTCTCCCTCACATAATTAACATTTCAAGCCGTGTCCTTTTAACGTTAGTTGTCAAGAACTAACTGACGTCGAAATGCGATATACAAATTGTCAAACAGTCCCATGTGAAGTTGGTGTTTGTAGAGGTACAAATGAAAAATACAATCTACAAAAAATAAACTAAAATCTTCTTTCAGGTTTTGTTGGAACCAAAATTGTTCCCAGTTGCAATGAAATGTTCGTTATCAAGGTAACTGACACAATTGAATAAGGCTAATATTGGTGTTGATGATTTAGAAAAAAAACCAATTAGGAACATAACACTCGCTTATACAAATTTGAAGACGCAAAAGAGACTACTTTGAAAGATAAAACGAAGCCAGCAGCACGTTTTTTTTTATTACTATAAAGCTCTAGATCTCTCATTAGTAGATAGAGAGTCTCTAATGCTCTTTGATACAAGCATTTGATAATCGTCGTGGATGGAAGTGAACAAATTTTGACACCGTATTTAATCATAGGATTTAACACAGGAGTTTTACTAACATGCACATTGGCTTCAACTAACATTTTATACTCCTCATGTATTGTTTCCTACATATTTCTAACTGCATGTAGAATTTCATTTTCCGAAACTTCCGGATTTTTTTTAATACAATAATAGAAACCTGGTTTACATTCATATGCGATATTTTTTATTCTACATACACCTGCTTCAATAAATGTCTTAGGGTGTAATATTTTATAGCAATTTGTAATATTTGGATTTAGAAATAGCGGAATATCAAACACATTTCTGAATTAACTTCAGTATCTATATTTTTCTAAATAGTTTGCCATGAACAAAATCATACTTTGATAAAATTCTGGTAAAACATCTATTTTTCTGTTTAGGAGATCACAGAATAAAAGATCAATTCCAAAATTCATATTTTAAAAGTTAGAAAACATACAAAGACAAGTTTGTTTCCATATAGCACAATAATTTTCATCAAACAGT
The DNA here is from genome assembly GCF_963676685.1 of Mytilus edulis. NCBI lineage: Eukaryota > Metazoa > Mollusca > Bivalvia > Mytilida > Mytilidae > Mytilus > Mytilus edulis. The sequence goes on from NC_092344.1 coordinate 43,866,511, forward strand.
CTACTTAAATATTTTAATCTTAAAGCACACATTTTCTGCATAATATCAGGAAAATTCAATCCTCCGTCAAAACGTTATTAATAACAACATCATATGCTACAAGAGGAGGATTATTATTCCATAAAAATTCTAAACATTTTTTTTTATAAGCCCAAAAAACTTTTCAGGTATATTTACAACCATTAATGTATACCACAGTTTTCTCAAAAGTAAGGCCCTTTTAACACTTACTCTCCCATGAAGAGTTAAATGCCTCATTTTCCAAACAGTCAGAATTTTTTTAATTGATTGCGCTTTGCTTTCCGGATTAATATTTTCACAAAGCGTTTTATTTTTCCAAACCCATTCTACCATCTGGTCCAGGTGTTTTCCCTTTTTTCATACCTTTTAAGGATTTTTCAATTTCCTCAATATTAATTTCATCCTCACACATTTCTACATCTTCATCATCAATTTTTACATTAACATTATTCAATAATTCATCAACTGAATGCATATCAATATTAACACAAGAAAACCAATGTTTATGATAATCATGTATAACATCAAGTAAATCATTTGTTTCTGTAACAATTTTCCCATTACAATCTTTTATTTCACTTATCACATTCTTATTCTATCGATACTTTTCTAATTTCAAAAAATATGCAGTATTTCTATCACTTTATAGAGCCCACTGTGACTTTGATCTCAAAATTGCACCTTTACATTTGTATGTATCTTCACTGTTTTTCTGAATACCATTTGCAGATTTGACTGATAATTCTTGAATTTTGTTCTGCAGTTTATAATATTCCCTGTTTAAATCTTTTTGCTTTTCTTAGCCATAGATTTGGCTTAATCTTTTAATTATAACTTTTAAATTATCCGACCAAATTACAGGATTTGACACATACAAATCTGACCCAATTTCCTCTGCAAATAGTCTCTTCATTTGATCAGTAGATAATTCATCTTGTAAAAATGAATTATTAAAAATCCACACGCCTGGACCTCTTTCTACATTACAAAAATCTATCTTCATGCTGACGATAATATGATCATTAAAACTAGTATCCTTATAATGAATATTCTTAATACATGATTTTAAATCTAATGACACCAGAAAATAGTCTATTCTGCTTAGGGTTAAAAACCCTTGTACAACCTGTTTTCTAGAAAAAACTTTTGTATTAACATTTCCATTTTTTCCAAATATCATATAAATCTTTTTCTTGCATAAAATTACATAAGGATTTTACAGCCTTATCATTACAATGCAGAGTTTTACCACTCTTATCTAAACTTGATAATGTAGTATTGAAATCACCAGCAACTAATACATATTTTCCTTCACTTATTTTTTGTTTACACTTTAAGAAAAACTCATACCTTTCATTTACATTATTTGGTGCATATATATTATGAATGTCAATTAATTTATCATTAATTGTCCCTTTTATATGAATAAATCTTCCATTATAATTTTCCACTTCTAAAAAAAATGTTTTTTTATTTTTTTTTACTAACAAGAATAGCAACACCCTGCCGGTTATTACCACTATGACTATAAAAAATATCTCCATCCCAAATAGTTTTATTTCTTCATTCCAAAATGTTTCTTGTAAACATATAATATCATAAAATCTTTCATTACACAATGAAAAAAACCAATTCCTTTTATTACTATCACAAAGTCTGTTACAGTTAAGACTTATAACATTAAACATAGCCATTACTATATAAAATATAATGAGTATTATATAATATTTACAATCCATTTTTATTTGTTTCTATTTTTTTTCTGATGTGCCAACATAGCAGCCTTTACATTAACCTTAACTATCAATGACTTTCGTCTTGCATTTTTTTTAAACATATTTTTGCATTTGTCTTCTACACTAGCCCACTCACTTTCTTCATCAGCCAATGGGTCAGTGTCCATACTTATTTCATCTAATTCACCAAATACACCATCATCTCCTCCCTGGCTGCATTTTTGTTCCAGAGAGGGGATGTTACTAATTTTCTCATCATTAACATTTGTTTCACATAAAACATTTTCATTCATAATTTCATTTGTACTTAACAATACATTACATTTACTTATATTGCTATTAACAGTTACAATATGTCCTTCTGAAATCTGCTCACTGTCTTTATTCGTCATCTCGGTCGCGATCTTTGTCTTTACACCATTGTCGGTCGCGATCTTTGTCTTTACAACATTGTCGGTCGCGATCTTTGTCTTTTCACCATTTTCGGACTCTGTTACATCATCTGCCATGGCTTCATCAGCGTCTGTATATTCATCCTCATCATCTTCATCTCCATTACCAATACCATCACCATCATTATCATCACCAATTACTCCATCACCATGCTCATCATCTCCATTACCATTACCATTTCCATTAACGTCATCTCCATTCCAATCCTCTCCATTAACTTCTAAATCATCACACATGATATCACTTGTGTGTACATCGGCAACAACTTTTACCACTTTTGACTTTTTCACATCACCACTGGTTCCCTGTTCCGAACTTATGACTGAGGGACCAACATCTGACGTATTCCCACTAACCAGGTCATTTTCACTTTCTTTTAATTCTGCATTGTTTTCTTCACTACTGGTGTTAATTTCTTGATATTTTCTTTTATGGTCTGAAACTCTGCCCCAAGGTGTTTTTCTTTTTCCTTCGGGTATATGACCAAATCCTTCTCCGAAATAACGCTTTCTCGTTAGACAATCGCAATTACTGATTGGCCTTAGGCAACTCTTACACTTATTCTCTGAACAGTTTTTACTAATATGTCCTTGTTGACCGCATTTAAAACATTTAAAATCTGGACAATCTTTGTATAAATGTTCAGCGCTATAACAACCAGAACAAACTTTGACCTGATCATTATGAATA